>NW_024081727.1:0-4253 GCF_003009895.1 Hyaena hyaena
TATAGAATCCTAAAATAGATAGTAGCTATAATAGATTATGTGTCTAGAAAATGGATTCAAGAAAATTCTAACATAAATAATCACAAAATACTTCGGAAAACCAGTTGGTTTATTTAGGGTTCTTATATGTAGAAATATATATATATATATATATATATATATATATATATATATATAATATATATATATATATCTCCCCAAATAGAACAGAATTATATATAAGGATTATTTGAAGCACATTCATCAGAAAATAACATTTGAAGAGTCACTATAAATAACCTTC
This sequence comes from Hyaena hyaena, assembly GCF_003009895.1. Lineage (NCBI taxonomy): Eukaryota > Metazoa > Chordata > Mammalia > Carnivora > Hyaenidae > Hyaena > Hyaena hyaena. The sequence goes on from NW_024081727.1 coordinate 284, forward strand.
TTCCTATTTAACAAAATTTTCTCTTTAGTTTAGTTTTTCTTTGCTCATTCTTTGAATCATGTTTCTGTTGATCCCTGAAAGTGTGAACTCCAATCACCATAAAGAATATTTATTTATGTTTGAAATATTTATCTTGTAGATTTGATATAAAGTTTGGATTTTACAAACCACTACTTGCAAAGTGGTGAGCACAGGTAGATGTCCAAGCACTCTCTCGGCAAAATAGAATTATTAATTAATGGAAAAACAGAATAAAAAGAGTTTTAAGAACATAGACTAGTGAATCAAAGGAAATAATAAATTCAACTCATGTTCTAATTAACTGACTGTTGTTCAGACAGAATCAATACTTTCAACACAATGGTCGATGAGAGAAGGTTTTGGTTTTTGTTTTGTGGGGTTTTTTTTTTTTTTCCTTTCACCCAGGGAAGCCTTCAGCTAGTTTAAAAAAAGTTGTTTTTTTATTTCCTCTTTTTTTAACCCTTGAATTTTCCATCCTTATATCTTTATTTGCTCTGATATACAGTAATTGGAATTACAGCAATGCTCGTACAGATCAGGTGCCCAATGGCACAGAACAGAACAAGGATGGTTAAAGTGCTATCCAGGACCCCAGTGGCATATAGATGGTTCTTGAGTCAAGAAAGTTTGAAAGCTCCTGCATGGAGTATATCCTGTTTCAAAAGCATCTTGCTTTCACACATTAACTTGTCTACTCAATGCTGAAGAGGAGGGAACAGGAGAATAACACGGCCGCAGATAATTTTCTTTTCTATCCGAAGTCCCTGAATTCTGTCATGCTTTCTGATTTGCACCTTTGTTCCAACCAATGGTCGTTTTTCACCATTACTCTTCTCTTTTCTATTGTAATTTCTAAGTATGACTACTGAAATCAGGAAGGGGGCATAAAAGATTATGCAGAATCATTTTTCCCTAGCTATTTTGTTAATAAGCACTATTTACAAAACACGATTCTCTGGACACCATGGAAGGAACAAGTATGGAAATATCAATGACATCCATTATATGGACACTTCTAAAGTAATAAAAGTCATTTAAAGCTGCCATGATCACAATGAAAATTAACATAACATCATCACATTAAATAAATATAAAGGTAAAACAGTGAAAGGGCAGATTATTTTTGTACACTTAAGAAAGAAATCTTTCTTAAGGAAGTTCTAAATATGCATAAGCAGAGATAAGATATGGAATGGCACAATTTCAATTTCAGTCCATGGGCAAGTTTTCAATCACCAAGGAGCAGCTGGAATAAACCAATCATATGTCGTGATATCGATTAAGCAGTGTATAAAAGCTAACAGCAGAAGATTCTGTTGCTTTCTTATTGACTCTTATAGTAGGTGGCATTTGGTATTCCAGAACAAAATCTCAGTCATCATTTCAATGAGCTGTTGTAACCAAGTTTCATTCAGTAGGCTTATTAGTGTCCTGGGGCTCCTATAACAAGTTACCACAAACGTGTGGTTTAAAACAACAGAAATTAATTTCCCCACAGTTTTGGAGGCCAAAAATTTGAAAACAAGGTGTTTCCAGGATCTTACTGTCAGGTGTCTTTAGACATTCTTTTAGTTTGTATCCACATCACTCCAATCTCTGCCTTGACTGTCACATTTCATCTCCTTGTCTGACTCTGTTGTATAAGGATACATGGAATTACATTTAAGAACCACTTGGATAATCCAGACTCCTTCTCAAGAGCTCAACTGAAACATATATTTGGCCATATAAGGTAATATTTGCAGTTCCATGGATTAAAATAAAAGATATCTTTGGTTTTGTTTTGTGGACCACCATTTTAGCCTACTGCAATAAGTATAACAAATTTAATATGTAATAAAACCCAGTTTCAGGATAATATGTCTTACATGGGAAGGGGGCAAATGAGAAGACGAACAAAGTAAATATTTGTTATACACTAGATCTCTTCAAGGGAATACTTACAAGGATAATGGGTTTAGTATTTCCAGTTGTATCAATCTCTAATTTGGTTGTTCTATCGCCTGGTCCTATATTCAGAATTTCCAAAACAAAAATAGCTTGTGATCTATTTTTCAGGAAACCCAGAACTTCTCCTAAAAATAGTTTTATCCTTGAAGTTATAAAACTCACTTCTGTCAGAAAAATGGAAGGACGAATAGGCAGCTCATATGAAAATGATGACTTCATGTCACGTCTCAGTTTTCTTTTGGAGACGATTCACAAGCCACCATTTTGCCCTAGGGAGAAATGTTGCCATTTTCAGAGCAAAGTGTTTTTTTGTACAGCGAAATGACAGTTTTCTTCAACAGTAAAACTGAATTAACTTCTGAGGGAAAAAATGCAGTAAAAATGTCAAACTCATAAAATAGATCATGTTTTGAACATCTGCACATGTTTTTGACTGACCTGACCAAGAAAGAAAATGTCCTCAAGGTACTAGTGAATCAGGGACTTGGTGGTTGAAGGACAGGTGGGGGTGAGGAAGACAGATTTGGAAAGAAGTAGGGGGAGGCAGTGCAAGCAAAAGAGGAGAGACTGTATCTAGGTTACAGATACAGAACTCAAGGTATGGAGCTATTTCTGGGTGAATGTAAGGAGTACACTTTTTAATTGTGCGATAGGAATTAAACATAGAAGGATCTATGCCATTCTAGAATCAAAGTAATGCAGGTGTAAACTAGAAAGCCTGATGTGCTTCAGAGGAAAGTCTTCCTCTCTCCCTCCCGCCCTCTGTTCCTTTGTTCCTTCCTTCTGACTGTCCCTTATCTAATACTTTTCTGTTGGTCTATCTTCTGAACATGTAATATTTTTCAAAACAGGTGTTTTCAGTTAATTGTGACTTTAAACTTCACCACCCATTTCAACTTCCTCACCTATTTGTTAACTGGATGCTGACTAAATATTTCAGAGGACCAGGGAGGACCTTGCATATACACACACACACACACACACACCAGTATATTCTGAGATTGTGTAAAAGAGAACACATTTGTTCAAAAAAAGTATATTATAAAATTTTTAAAGTTTATTCATTTATTTTGAGGGGGGTAGGGACAGAGAAAGAATCCCAAGCAGGTGCCACACTATCAGTGCAGAGCCTGAGGTAAGGCTCAATCTCACAAATCGTGAGATCACAGCCTGAGCCAAATTCAAGAGTGGTATGCTTAACCAACTGAGCCACCCAGGCACTCCAAAAGGAGAACATTTTAAGTTCAATTAAATAAATTCACTGGGTACTACTATTTATAGGGGTTTATTTATTAATTATTTAACAAAAAATGAGGTAGGAAGTTATTAGGAAAGGAAGGTAAAGTCCTGTCTTTAAAAAAACATGTTTGATGGGGCGCCTGGGTGGCTCAGTCGGTTAAGCGTCCGACTTGGGCTCAGGTCGTGATCTCTCGGTTCGTGAGTTCGAGCCCCGCGTCGGGCTCTGTGCTGACAGCCAGCTCAGAGCCTGGAGCCTGTTTCAGATTCTGTGTCTCCCTGTCTCTCTGACCCTCCCCTGCTTGCTTGCTCTCTCTCCCTCTCTCAGAAATAGATAAAACCTTTAAAAAATTAAAATAAAACTGATAGTGCTAATTAAAAATAAATAAATAAATAAATAAATAAATAATATGTTAGCAATGTCTGTTCACCCGAAATCTACACATTTAAATCTGCTTCTCCTGTTCATTATCACAATTCTGCCAAATGAACAAAAAATGTACAAGTTTTTGAAAAAAATAAAGTTAGATTATTTTATTTTAAAAAATAAATGTTGAAAACTATCCAAAAATTTGTATGGAACCACAAAAGACCCCGAATAGCCAAAGTAATACTGAAAAATAAAACCAAAACGGGAGGGATCACCATCCCAGACTTCAGCCTCTACTACAAAGCTGTCATCCTCAAGACAGTATGGTATTGGCACAAAAACAGACACATAGACCAATGGAACAGAATTGAGAACTCAGAAGTGGACCCAAAA